>NC_080042.1:51285762-51319266 GCF_012489685.1 Lotus japonicus | reverse complement strand
ATAGCAGTTGGGATTCGTGGATTTGCTGACCTTAGCCTACTTCAAGGCGCGACGCGTGGCGAAGGCTCGACACATGTCAAAAGTGTCATGATTCAAAGCACGTGTGCAGTGATGGGGCGAGCGGACCAAATGCCATTGACACAAGACTGCTTGTGGATTTGTGTTCAAACTTTGTTAGTGTATTTTTATTTTCTTATTTAATATGAAATTATTAGATATACTTGTCGACTCGCATTTTCAACTATAATTTGTTGTGCCTATAAGCTTTGCTTATCTAAGAATTAATAAATCAAGTAATATAAAATATCTTCAAATGTATTTAAAATTTTCAATTTCTAGTAATAATTCAATATTTTATAGTTATTTATTAGGTTATTATTGATGGTCATCATTATCATAATAATTTTAATAAAATTACTATTCAAATTTAAAGTTATAAATATAATTATAAGAATTGAATTATTTGACTTTTATTAACCTAAATTTAATTTTAGTAATTTAATAATTAGTTTAATTTAGAATATGAAAATTAATATTACATTTAAAATTATTTTACTAAATTATCAATTAATTAAATAACATTTTTATTAATTTATATATATTATCATCATACTATTTTATCAAGTTACTATTTAGCAAACTTTTTATAATTATGAATTATAATAGAAAAATTATATTTGAATTAAAATTATTGTAAAATTATTTTTAATTAATCTCCATTAATATTTCTCAACCTGTAATACTATCAATGTAGATGTTATCCTCTAGTATATATATGTGTATGTGTCATGTTATCCTAAGTTTTGAGAAAAATACATAAGGTTAAATCCTTTAAAATGGCTTTCTGCATCCATCAGTTTCTTCTTTTAGGAGTTTTGTTCATTGCCTTGATTTCATTTCAGGTAAGAGCACAAAATGGCAATATTATCTCTGAGTTCCATTTCCAATTTACATTTTCTACTCAAAATGAAAACTAATTTGGTTTATTGTATATTTGTTCTTAGTTTATCGATTGAAAGGAACATACACGAAATTATGGGTTATTAGATGAGTACGAATTAACAATTTGTTTTAAAATTTTTATTTTTATAAGTTATAATGGTGAATCTTTACTAGGTCCAAAGATCTATCATAATTTGGTTTCAAATGAAGAGACATTGAGAGATTTTGGGTATACTAAAAGTTGAAATAACAATAAATTGAAAAATTTCAAAAGAAAAGTAAGCAACTTTTAGTGAATAATTTTTTATTTGTTTTGGTTGCAGGACAAGCAAATAATGTTGATGGTAATATAGGTTTTCAGCCAACAAAATGCCTTGGGAAATGCACTACAAATGCAGATTGCATTAAGTTTTGCCCTAAAAATGGCTACTGCCTTGCAAGACCAGCACAGGGATCGATTTGTTGTTGTATGAAGCAATGAGTTGTATTACACTTTTTATTTCATTATAATAAATAAAACGTGCTTTGAACTTATTAAGAGTTAGTAAAAGCTTTATGTAAGAGTTTTGATTTTCTTACCAATGCATACAATTTAAATGGATATAGTTCATTCAAGTACTCTCATTTAAAAAAAAAATGAAGTATAGATGTTTAACTTAGTGAAGAAAGTACATGACATTAATATTTGAAAAGTTGCTGACAAAAAAATCAATATTTGATAAGGTGTATTAGCATATATTCTTATTTTTTTTATTTAAAATGTCACAATTTAAATAAATTACCTTGGGATTTTTTCTCGTTTAATTTGTTCCATGATCCCAAGTAAAAAGTTGAATAAAATATAAATTTAGGCTTAACAACACTATTGGTCCCTCATTTATACCCTTTTGTATAGTTTTGGTCCCTAAACTAAAAAGCTTGCATTTTTCGTCACTCAAGTTTACCTACCTACGTTTGCAATGTTGGTCTTCCATCAAATTTCGTCCAAGATTTAACGGTTTTTGGAAAAACAATTAACCGAAACCCAAAAAATCATCAAATTCATCTTCTTCTTTCATCCTCTTTAACCTCAACATCTTTGTCATCTTCATCTCCATCGCCTAACACTTAAAAAGCCCAGAAATACGTTTAAAAATTAAATAAAGTTTTAAAATACCCCAAATCATAGTAAAACCCTGACCCACAGTCCCAAAGTTCATATTTGACACAAACCTTGTTCATATCTTCATCTCATCCACCAAGACCTGAACTTGACGAATCTATGAAGGACAACCAACCAAACCAAAACATGATCCGCCAATTACCTAATCGTTCTCACTATACACTCGCTTCTCCTTCCGATTCTCTCATCAACAACCAGTTACATCACTTTCTTATTTTTATTATCTTGAGTCTTGATCAATTCTTAATCAAAGGTTATTGTTAGATTGTACATTTTGGATGTTTCAGTTACGGAAAAGTTTCGGTGGCCATTTCAGTGTATCGATTTTGCATAAGTTGATTACTGATTCCTTGAGTTTTCTTCACATGAACATATTTAGTATGGAAATTCCCAGAACTGATGATGAAACTATGTGGTAACTTTCGTGTTAAGTATTGATTTACGGTGGAAATTTCAATTTTAGTGATTTAAGATATCATGTATCAAGAACGAAGTGAGAAGGATTCAATGGTTACTCAAGCTAGCATTGGTGGATTTGACAATGTAGTTAAAACACATAATCTTGCGGAATATCTAGAAAATCGAATTGGGATTGTATACATGCGTTCCTCAAGCACGGGTAATCTTCTCCCCATGGAATTGGTCACCATCGGCGTCTGAATTTTAGTTTGGAGAAGAGTCCTTAGTGGCAGACCAGGCCCAAGTTCCCTGGAAGGAGGCGCAAGAGAGGGTAAGATCCCCGTTGTTCCTGGACCCTGTCGCACCACGAGGTGTTGTCGACGATTCGGTTTTTCAAAAATGCAGCACTAATCGGGTAGTAAATTTCGTCCAAGGCTAAATATTGGCAAGAGACTCATGGTGAACAAGTACCGTGATGGACTAATAAAAATGACTTTAAAAAGAGAGTCAAAAAGTGCTTGAAATTGCCGGGTGGGAAGAGGATGAGGACTGACGATGTGTCTCGGTCATATGTGTTACGATACACGTCAGTCTGCCAATCAACTTGAGATATTGACCGATGCATATTTTGGTAGTGGGCAAAGCCCAGGCTATTGATACCGTGTGGGGACGTCATCATCATGATTGTGGATGACAGCACGCGCCGCCTTGGCGTGCTTTAACACTTACATGCTCCTGCCATAGACCTGTTGGCTCCCCATTCAACGTGTCTTGAAACACTGACCAAGGAGTCTGACATGTGCATTGATGAACTGGTTTCCATTTTCGTACTTGCTTTTCACGGTATTTGGTTATATATCATTTATATAGTACTATTTCATACTATTTAGTACAATGTTTATGTCTTTTTTTTTTTTTATGTTTTTTGGTACTATAACAGTTTACCAATTTTTCTGAATTTGTTTTCAAAATTTTAATAACTTTTTTATCAACATCCCAAATAAGTGATCCGATCAACCTGCCCGAACCAACCTAAACATCGTCGGGTTGGGTTGGTTCAGGTCCAAAGGTGAAAATTCGCGAAATCCAACTCAACCCAACAGTTTTGATTGGTTCGGATCCTGATTAGCTTAAAAATCCACCCAATCCAACTCATGTGCAGTCCTAGGCTGTGTTAGAAATAGAAGTGAGAGATATGAAGAAAAGTGTGTGGAAATGAGATGGAATAGAAATTGAGGTTTGAGTGAATCATTTCTCCAGCAAATTATTTTTCTTGATTTAGTAGTAATAGTAATTTTATGGAAATAAAATTCATATGAGTGAAGTCACCTTCCTTAATTAGTGTGCGCTTAAATTTTCATCAAACCACCCTCCTCCACCATGAATGGAAGCCTTTCCACCACCATGTCGTACAACCCAACCTTCCAATCCAACCCTACAAAAAAATCCAAGGTTTAGGTTGGTACACAGGTATAAACTAGCACATACCCATTTTTTGCATATTTCATCAAAGGATGATCTTTATTAAGTATTAACACATGGGAGAAGTCGCAATTCCAGATAATATAAAGAATATTGTCCTTGAGACGTACAGCGGGAAGGATGATCCCAAGGAACACCTGCTATACTTTAACACGAAGATGGTGATCAGTGCCGCTTCCGATGCTGTAAAGTGCAGGATGTTTCCGGCTACGTTTAAAGGCACTGCCATGGCATGGTTCACAACACTGCCCCGAGGATCAATCACGAATTTCCGTGACTTCTCATCTAAGTTCCTAGTCCAGTTCTCGGCAAGCAAGACCAAACAAGTGACGATCGAGGATTTATACAATGTGCGCCAGTCCGAGGGCGAGACTCTGAAGCAGTATGTGAAACAGTTTAGCGCCGTGTCGGTAAAAATTGAGGAGTCAGAGCCAAATGCCTGTGCCCGTGCCTTCAAGAACGGTTTGCGACCTGGGAAGCTAAATAGCAAGTTGAGTCGCAAGCCGGCCCGATCAATGGCTGAGATTCGGGCGAGAGCAAACACCTACATACTCGATGAGGAGGATGATGCTTTTAAGCGAAGGCGCGCGAAGGTAGAGAAAGATGGAGATCAGAGGGATGCATCGCCAGAGGACAAGTCGAGCAAAGAGAAAGCGGAAGGGTGAAAGAGACGAGACAGAAAGGTGCGTACGAGTGAAAAAGTGCCGAGAGAACCATTGTATCCCAAAAAGGAGAATTTTGAGCGCCGCCGACCCTGGCATCAAGCTGACTCTCGTCGGCGAGAGGAGTCAGGGAAAAGTTTGAGTGCGCATCTAACGGAACTACTGCGTGAGGTTAAGGCAACACACGCAGTTGAGGAAGGCAAGAAGGCGACAGGCTTGCCCCGGGCAGCGTTAGATAAGACACAATGGTGCGAGTACCACCGCTCGGCAGGACATGACACTGGGGACTGCTTTACTCTGAAGAATGAAATTGAGAGGCTCATCCGAGCAGGGCGATCACAGCTGGGTGACCGTGGTGATCGCTGGAGCGGGGAGCGACAACGAGGAAACCGGTATAATGGGTCCCGCCAGCAGGATGATCGTAGACGGGAAGATCGCCACCGTATGATGACCCGGGTTTATATGATGTTTTTATGGTTTTTCTTTGTTAGTTTTGAGTCTTTTTCTTATGTCTCATGTAGTGTTTCATGCATTCTCATGCATTTTAACTTTTATTTGAACATTTGCATTAGTTTAGTAATTTTGTAGTTTTATAAGGGCTTTAGTTGCATTTTATTAGAGTTTAAGAGTCATAGGCAATTTCCACTTGTTTTGGAGCCTTTGTGCAAAACTAACCTCTGAATTTCTAGATATTTTCCTAGCTTTGTCATCAAGTTCCCAGGTTGTAACAGCTGAAGATGGAGTGTCTAGAGGTTTGGAGAATTGAAGGGAGGCTTAAAGAGGAGTAAAAAGGAGTTAAAATGAAGATCAAAAGGTTTTCCAGCGAGTCAGAGCGCCTAGGCGTGCTCCATTGGCGCCTAGGCGCCAATTGCTTTTTCCAGGGTTCTGGAATTGGCGCCTAGGCGTGCTTAATTGGCGCCTAGGCGCCAATTACCTTCCAGAGGCTCATTTTCAGGATGGAATTGGCGCTCAGGCGCTCTGAATTGGCGCCTGAGCGCCCGGAACAGCCCAAACTCGTGATTTTTCCCTATAAATAGGATTTTAGTCATTTTCTTTTGTAATCTTGGATATCTTTTCATACTTTGTAAAATTCAGAGGTAGAGGATCATCTAGGATAGTGAGAGAAGGCTTCCAAGCTTGTGTTCAAGGTTCTTAGCCAAGCATGGCTCTTGCCATGCTTGGCTAATCTCTCTTCTTTTACTTTGGTTTCCTTGTAAGACTTTTCCTTTTAAGTTATAATCTTAAGTTCTTTCCCACATGTTCTTCTTCTTTCCTTGAATCCCATATCCATGCTTTATGTTTCAAGTTAGAACATGTGCTAGCTTTATGCTTTTCTATAATAGAACGGAAGTTTGTTATAGATTAGGGACTTGTTATGGGATTACCTCTTCTATACTTGCTACTAGGAATAGAGGAAGGGTTGGGGTTTGTTGGCCTGAACTTTATAATCTTTATGCTTCAAACAAATGTTTAAGTACGCAAGGAATTGGGCTTATCTTTTGGTTTGAAAGAATTAACTATGCGAGGCATCGATAGGTAGTTGCTTAGGCTATAACATCAAGGAGAGATTCATGAGAACATGTGCTTAGAATGATGTGCTTGAATTGATTAGTTGAGCAAGAACCCAAAGTAAATCACTCTTTCTTTTCATTCTCTGTTTCATTTATGAATTTATATTTTCTTTTTCCTTATTACTACTTCGTCATATGTTTGCCTCAATAAAACAAAACCTTCAAACTCAAAGCTTGGACCGAATCTATTCACTCACAATCCCTGTGGTTCGATATTTAAAACCGGGTGGATTCGTACACTTGCGGATTTACCAACAAGTTTTTGGCGCTGTTGCCGGGGATTGTTTGTGATTTTTGGTTTGAGTTACGAGTTTGAAGTTTAGTCTACCTAAGACTATAACTTAGGGCTGAATGGGAGACAACCCATGTTTTTTTTTTTTCTGTTTTGTTCCTATGTATCAATTTAACTGATTCGTTCTTGTTCTTAGTGCTTGTTGTGACTTGATCAATTATAACATGATTTGAGGTTTGGAATTCCATGAACCTGACCTAGAGTGAATCAGCTAGTGAATTTAATTTTAATTAGATTCATTGGTCATGAGTTGATAAGTTGATACTTAGGATCTTCTTTTGCTGTTTTACGTTTTATGTTTAGTGTTTCAGGAAATAAAAAGGATACACACTTGGAGGCACTCAATCACTTTGAAGGAGGTTCTTTTCTTACCCTGAGTTGCATTTTTGCATATTTTTCTTTTATAGATTTTGTTTATCCAATTTTATCATGCATTGTTATATAGAGTCTTTTATACCTTGGTCTTTATTCCTTATACTCAAATGACATGTTCCCAAGTCTTGCTCACTCACATGATGCTGATTTTGAAAATGTTTCTAAATGGATACTTTGTGCTTTCTTTTGGGGAGTGATTGTATGTTTGGGAAAGAGAGGGAGAGACTTCGGTTTTCTATGTGTTGTCTTGAGGATAGAGTTGATGTGAGTCCACAAGGGTCCATTTTTGACCCTTCACTATATAATTTCCCTGGAGGATCCTGACTCACTTGCACTTCTTGGTTCTGTGTTTCATTTCATGCGTCCTTGAGTGTAGCTTTAGGAGACTTGCATTCTTGAGACTGGTAGGTTTTCTTGTACTTCAGAAATTGTTTTATAACATCTTTGTCCCTAGTTGACCCTTTTGAGCCTTATGGAGATTTCCTTGGTATCTATGTTTAATGGGCTGGTTGTTTGGAGGATTCAATGGGGAGTTGTGGTTCTTAACTCTTGATGGAGCTAGTTTATAAAAAGTGCAATTGTCTCTTGCCCCAAAGAAAAAAATTGAAAAAGTCAAAAGAGAAAATGAACTCCACGGTGTGGTGGAGTTCCAAAAAAAAAAAAAGGAAAAAATATGAAACAAAAAGGGGTTAAGAGACTTGAGTGCTAAGTATCAATAGCTTGAAAGCTCCGGAATTCCAAATTGGACCACACTCAAATTTTGTGCAGCCTTAGTCTTCCTTAGGGACCACCTACCTTGTGCTTTACCTAGCCAACGTTACAACCCTTTTGAAGTCTCATTGAATAATGCATTGTCAACTTTAGTTGCTCTTGAGTGAATGATTCTCAGAACCTATGAACTTGCTTGTGTGCTCAGTGCACTAAACAATTGTCTCATGTTAGGATGTTAGCTCTAAATGCTTCTCATAGTGGACTCTAATTCTTCTTTATCTAAGAGTAGCATGAAGTTGATTGTTGAATCTTTCTCTTGGAGCTAACTGCATTTACTTGATCCCCCGGTTTTCTAAAACAGTATCCCTCTTTTGGCATGTGTGTTGGGAGTAATTCTTTGTGCTTGAGGGCAAGCTAATCTTAGTGACGCTCGGGGGCGAGCTGTCGTTGAGTATAGTGGTGTGATGACCCGGGTTTATATGATGTTTTTATGGTTTCTTTGTTAGTTTTGAGTCTTTTTATTATGTCTCATGTAGTTTTTCATGCATTCTCATGCATTTTAACTTTTATTTGTGCATTTACATTAGTTTAGTAATTTTGTAGTTTTATAAGGGCTTTAGTTGCATTTTATTAGAGTTTAAGAGTCATAGGCAATTTCTACTTGTTTTGGAGCCTTTGTGCAAAACTAACCTCTGAATTTCTAGATATTTTCCTAGCTTTGTCATCAAGTTCCCAGGTTGTAACAGCTGAAGATGGAGTGTCTGGAGGTTTGGAGAATTGAAGGGAGGCTTAAAGAGGAGTAAAGAGGAGTTAAAATGAAGATCAAAAGGTTTTCCAGCGAGTCAGAGCGCCTAGGCGTGCTCCATTGGCGCCTAGGCGCCAATTGCTTTTTCCAGGGTTCTGGAATTGGCGCCTAGGCGCCAATTACCTTCCAGAGGCTTATTTTCAGGATGGAATTGGCGCTCAGGCGCTCTGAATTGGCGCCTGAGCGCCCGGAACATCCCAAACTCGTGATTTTTCCCTATAAATAGGATTTTAGTCATTTTCTTTTGTAATCTTGGATATCTTTTCATACTTTGTAAAATTCAGAGGTAGAGGATCATCTAGGATAGTGAGAGAAGGCTTCCAAGCTTATGTTCAAGGTTCTTGCCATGCTTGGCTAATCTCTCTTATTTTACTTTGGTTTTCTTGTAAGATTTTTCCTTTTAAGTTATAATCTTAAGTTCTTTCCCACATGTTCTTCTTCTTTCCTTGAATCCCATATCCATGCTTTATGTTTCAAGTTAGAACATGTGCTAGCTTTATGCTTTTCTATAATAGGACGGAAGTTTGTTATAGGTTAGAGACTTGTTATGGGATTACCTCTTCTATACTTGCTACTAGGAATAGAGGAAGGGTTGGGGTTTGTTGGCCTGAACTTTATAATATTTATGCTTCAAACAAATGTTTAAGTACGCAAGGAATTGGGCTTATCTTTTGGTTTGAAAGAATTAACTATGCGAGGCATCGATAGGCTATAACATCAAGGAGAGATTCATGAGAACATGTGCTTAGAATGATGTGCTTGAATTGATTAGTTGAGCAAGAACCCAAAGTAAATCACTCTTTCTTTTCATTCTCTGTTTCATTTATGAATTTATATTTTCTTTTTCCTTATTACTACTTCGTCATATGTTTGCCTCAATAAAACAAAACCTTCAAACTCAAAGCTTGGACCGAATCTATTCACTCACAATCCCTATGGTTCGATATTTAAAATCGGGTGGACTCGTACACTTGCGGATTTTCCAACACCGTACCCCAAGCGCTGACAAAAAGGAAACACTGGCCACACGGAAAAAGGGGGCGGAGGAAACTTTCAATAAGGACCTTGAGCCGCCGGTTGGAACGATAAATACGATTGCAGGTGGTTTCGGTGGAGGCGGGGAAAGAGCTTTGACGAGGTGAAGGCACGTCAGGACAGTAACGTCAGTACAGCAATATGAGATCCCTTTCGGTTTTCAACATCCAGATATCGTGATATCGTCGGCGGATTTCGAAGGAATAAAGACGCACAATGATGGTCCGGTAGTTGTCATGATAAGGATAAACAGCTTCAATGTGCGACGAGTTCTTCTAGATCAGGGAAGCTCTGCTGACATCATTTATGGGGATGCGTTTGATCAGCTGGGATTGACGGATAAAGATCTGATGCCTTACACTGGGACGTTGGTAGGTTTCTCGGGCGAGCAGGTATGGGTATGAGGGTATATCGATTTGGACACAATCTTTGGTGTCGATGAGAATGCCAAACTTCTTCGTGTGAGGTACCTAGTGTTGCAGGTTGTGGCTTCATATAATGTCATCATTGGGAGAAACACACTCAACCGCCTTTGCGCAGTAATTTCGACAGCTCACTTAGTAGTGAAATACCCGTTTATGTGCAGAAGAGTGGGGAAGATAGTGGTGGACCAGAGAAGGGCAAGAGAATGCTAGAACAACTGCCTTAGCATGTACGGAAAGAAAGGAGCTGGCGAGGGACACAGGTGCCACGAGGTTGAGATTTTAGGAGACAAACAAGACAAGTTGAGCGGGCAGAAGCAGGAGACAGAACATATCCTTGATAGGAAGGTGAAGAGGCAACGGGACAGCCAGAGCCAGGGTAAACAAGATGGTAAGGCAGGGCGAAATGAGCAGTTCACAGATATCAGGGCAGAGGAACGCTGGGCAGGAATTGTTGACGACTTGGAAAGATATAAGTTTAGTAGGGGGTGCTGGCGATCGAGCCTAGGCTCACGCCTGGACGGCGATTGGAGAAGTTGGTAGAGGACAATTTCGACCTCTTCAGCTGGAGCCCAAAGGATGCGACGCTATGGGAACTTCCGCGGTTCAGGACACCGGCTCTTTCGAGCAAGGGACCGACCGAGCAGAAGGAGAAAGCGGCGACGAGCCAGGAAATGGACCCAGGAATTCTCCAGCGCCAAGGTTGCAAGCAAAAAGGAACTGAGGTGCTCGAGCGAGCTCAGGAAACGCAAAAGGCGGGGAAGAGGGGCCCGACATACCGCAGCAAGAATACGGGAAGGGCTAAGGCAAAACAGTGGAAGTCGGCGAGAACAATGACCCTCGAGAACAAAAAAGACAAGTGGAATGAACGAGAGAGTGAATTAGAGGCAAGCTGGCGAGAAAGGAAACTCCGTGTTGACCCGAGGATATAAGGGTATTTTTGTGGGTCTTTTATTTTATTTATAATTTATTTTCTAAGTTTTAATTAGCTTTTATGGTATTTTTAAGTAATTTTCGTATTTTTAATTATTTTAGGATTTTAGGAGTTTTTATTATGATTTGATAGATTTTAGTAGTTCTTATCTTATCATTAATTAGTATTTTTTAAATTAAAGATTTAGATAGGATTTAGGTTGTTTATTTTTGGGTTATTATCTTCCTAGTATTTTATTTTGATTTATTTTGTGATTTTTTTATTTTATTTAGGATTTTCGGAATAAAAAGAAAAGAGAAAATCAGGAAAGGGATCTGATCCGGAGCTGCAGGTCCACGGAGCTACTGTGCACCCGCAGGAGATCAAACAGTTGTTGTTTCTATCCTTGCCACGTGATTTAATCGAGCTGGAGGACTACTGAAAGACCATGCACCCGCGGAGCACTGGAATCTTCACTAAAAGCTTGGACCAATTGGATTCTGACACGTGGAAGAACTAAAAGACAAAATGTGAAAAAAAGGGGACCACGTGAAGAGTGCAGCAGGCAACGGATTTTTGAAACTGAAAAGGGAAAATTGCAGAAAAAACAATTAGATATATATATATATATTTTGGTAGAAGTTGGATTGGGGGAGGCTTTTGGTGATTGGAATTGAGCACAGACTTCTTAGGGTTTTGAGAGCTTTTTCAAGGTTTCTCCTGGAGATTTTAGGTGTTATTTTCTTTCTCTTGAATTCTTGATTATGGTCATGCTTGGCTAAACCATTTTTAGTACTTGGGTGTGGAACCTTTTTATGATTATGTTTTGATTCGAAACTTTGCTTCATATGAATTTTGTTTATTAATCTACGTAGTTGTTTCAATTTATCTTGATTATACTTGAATGCATGCGAGTAATTTACTGATTCTTATGAGAACGGAAGTTGATTAGGAATTAGAGAAACAAGGAAACAGTTAGATTAGGCGTTCCCTACTGCTTGATTCAAGAGTAGAACCTAATTGCGTTGGCTAGTTTAAATAGAACTTAATCTTCAATTCCCTGGTCTAGGTGCTCGTAAAACAGACTTAGTAATTGAATTGAAAGTCTAGGGCGTGTGAGTTATCAACATCCTAGAACATAGGCTAAATCGCTGTAGAGGAGTTTATTAAATTCATATGAACATTGTTAGAATGAAGGCATAAGTCGAATAGGTGAAACAAGACCCAAGTACTATTTTTCTCATCTGATTTCATAAACTATTTAATTTTTCGCTTTTACTTTTTATGAGTGATTGTTACAATCTTTAAAATCCTTAAAATTGGTTTTTATTTTCATAATCTAAATACTAGAAGTTAATATAATTAGTATTGAATCACAATCCTCGAGGGATCGATAATTTATTACTACGGGCAACTTTGTACACTTGCAAAGTAGCTATCACTCCGCAACGGCAGTGAGTGGGTGGCGAGTACGTCAGGCACGAAGGGCGAGGTGTTGGGCGTAATACTTTGACTTGGGAGCTTGGAGGCTTGGCAACAGGGGTGAGGATGCAGCCGAGGAACAAGATCGGGAGGAATATCGGAAGGAATAGGACCAAAAATAAAGATGCAACCTTTTTCTCCATCTCGGGAGTTTTTTAATGAGGCATCCCTCAATGTACAAAAATCTTTTACGAATGAAATACAAAAGGATATTTGCTAGCAATACTCCTAACTCAAACTGCAAAGAAACGGTCGTCCGGTGGGAAAAATTCCCCGAAGGTGGCAATCCCAACACGACCTTGATGTCTGGGGATTGCTCCGGGAAAGTCCGGCGCGAACCGGTGCTATCCAAATAGCAACTCAACTAACATGTCATGTTCGCTCGGTGGGAAAAATTCCCCGAAGGTGGCAATCCCAACACGACCTTGATGTCTAGGAATTGCTCCGGGAAAGTCCGGCGCGAAGCGCTGACCTCTCGTTGGCGATGTGTGCGGGAAAGCGACTTATCCCCAAAATGGTGTGGGTCTCTTATCCCCTTAGTCTCCCCGAAATCTGGGAATACGAGGCCTCCCCGAAATATGGGCGAGAACACAAACTAGGCGTAAGTCTGGGTAAACCCATATGGCCATTGGGCCCTTAGCAACGTAAGTCCTTGACGGGACAAAACCGCCAAGGCCGCACCTGCTCTTACAGGAAATATTGGTGTGAAGAAACGCCTCAGTTCAAAATTGAGCGAAAGTCCTAGTTTCTTTGGCACACCTTCAAAATCGCTACACGAGCGCGAAAAGAGAAACAAAGCCTAAACGGCGAAGGAAAATTTAAACGAGGCCTAAAAGGCGACGAGGTGATCACAAGGCGGAAATTTACAACGACACCATGCGTAAATTAAACTACAAAAAATGGGAACGATATTCAATGACAAATAGGGAAAAGGAAAATCAGTGCAAACTAATTATATTACATTGACATCTTTTCTCTTTCAATTTCAGCAGCAGCAAAACGCTCAGCAGTGAAGCCTGGGGGATCGTCAAGGCCAACAAGCCCATGTGGAGTAAACCTCTTGAAAGCTCCCATTCCGTCGAGGTTAATTCCCTTGTAGAGATGTTGGACCTGAGCCTTGGCGAGAAAGAAGTCGCGGCCACGTTCATCCACAACCTCGGCAACAACTCTAGCCACCAACCTTGCCTGAGAGGTCCTGATTCTGGAGTCCATATCCGCAAGGGCCTGGGCCTTTGACGCGAGATAGGACCTCACGTCGGCGAGAGACTCATCCTTCGCCCCCAATTCGCTGCGAAGGGACGCGATTTCCCTGTACTTGACAATACAAGCGGCTCTATTCGCGTTGATCACCTCCGTCTTCGCCTTCACCTCCAATTGCAGCTCGTCTCGCTCCATCTCCAGTTCCTCCGTTCTTTCTTTGAAAGCAGAGAAGTCATCCTCGCGCTGGCTCATCTCAATACCCAAGTTGTTCAGCTTTGCCATTTGAGTCACCACTTGGGTCAGCAACTTGTCGCGCTCGCCGTACGCTTTCTGCATGGCCACGCGATAACCCTCAGCCTTCTGATGAAGCTCTTCCACCTCCGCAGACGAGGCAAAATCCTGGGATAGCTTGGCAAAGAGACACCCCGCGCGCAGAAGGTTGAGGATGGCTTCCTGCGCCACATCGTCGAGGTCAGGATTCTCAAAACTCCTCACACTATCGAGAAAAGATTCGGTTAGCATGAAGTCGATAGGGGAAGGCTGCTGGTTTGGAGCACGACCCATCTGACCATCGGCAATGGGATGATTAGCGTCAAGAGAAGAGTGGTGAGGAGTGGGCGAGGAGCTGAGAGTTGGACCTCCACTGTTAGGACTCACTGGATGGACGAGGGAGACCTCAGGTGGGCTCGCCTCGATCTGAGGACTTGAGCGGTCAGGGGAAAGGATCACTAGGGGAATGCCCTCAGAAGCCTGTTGATCAGCGGAGACTCCCTTGAGGCGAGGCGAGGGCCCCGCATCGCCCATGGGGACCGCTTCTTCTTCGCCCCCTAGGTCTTGGCGAAGGGCAGATGCTTCACCAACCTTGGGCCTCTTGGTTTTCTTCTTTTTCTTCTTCAACTTCTGAGGCGAGGAAGTCTCAGCCCCAGACTTTCCATCTAGGCCCGGATCAACCCTTTTGGATTTCCGGGACTTTTTTGAGGGAGAAGGCTGAGTGGTATTATCGTTGGACCTGGGAACCAGATCATCAGTTGCTGGCGGTAGGGCTGGGCCCGGTATAGCTTCTCTAGACCCAGCGGCGTCTGGGGCGGGGTCAGTCGAAGATGATCCTTTGACTTTCTTCAATAGAGGAATGGCAGCCTCGGCGTCAGGATCAGCGACAGCGCGTTTCCTCTTGATCACCTTGGTATTAAAAACAGGAAGGAACTCAGGTGAATCAGAAGCCAGGGTGCGCTGAAACGCGGCTTCTGTAAAGTTTATTTCTTCTAGGAATGAGCGGAGGGTGTTCTCGCGGGCAGCCTCAAGCAACTGTGAGCATTCAAGGATGGGGAACTCAGCGAAAAAGCCAAGGATGGCTTTGTCTTCATAGCTCAGTGACGCGTCTGACGGCGGTGGAACGTCGCGGGGACTCTCAGTCCAGTAGAAAGGGAACAGAGCAGTCCTGTCTCGGCGGGTGAAAGCTTCAGGATAGGTGGGGTGCACGATTATGCGAAAGTATCGGCGCCCAGGCCCCCTCTTGACGTTACTCTTGAAAGGATGGAGGTGCTGCCGGCCCGTACGGGGTTTCAGAGAAATCCACCCAGGATTTTCGGTCTTTGGACTGGGCGAGACCACAGGGTCCCTCGCCTAGGAGACTCAGCCTTAGGTGCAGAACATGCTTGGACCTTGGGCCGCTCTCCCCAAGGCCCAATCGGCCCATTTAGACAGATTAAAGGCACGAAGGCCCAACCCCAAATCTATAAATAGGGGACGGTTACCAATTGTAAGGGACTCTAAGCTCATTTGGCAATAACAACATTGAAATTCAGTTATATTTTCTCTCTCTAAACAGTTAAGAGTTCATCTCTCTAAGATTTTCGATCACACTCCACACACTCTAGGCACCATGCCTTGATTCTATGTTCTTGACCGGAACAGTCTTCAAGGATTTCGGCTCCACACCGTAGAAATAGAAGAAATAGGAGGTTTTTGCTTCAAGACCAATGGCGTTACAGAAGAATCTCGAAGCATCAAATGAAGGCCCAAGCGTTCAAATGAAGTTGGCACGGGGCTACGTTGATCTCCCTCATAACCTGACAGAGGAAGGAAGAGAAGGGTAGTTTGATTCCCAGATCAAGGAAGAAATATTCATAAATGTAGAAGAAGTGGGGCTGTTCCGCGCCTTGCTCGATTGCGCGACACTTCCATGGACGGCGGATGACCAAGCCCCGGCCGGTGATGAGGGACCCCTCAAGGGACTTCTCGTGGCAGAACCCTTCGGCCTGGCGGGCCAACTCGGCGATGGACTTGTCAGTGGACAACTCAGAGGGTTGACAGATGGCCCATTGAGTGGGTTCCCGAGTTGTAGACGGGGGAATGGTGGAGAAGATTTGGTACCAGAAAGCGTTTTTTCTCATTTTCATTCAGGGGAAATCCCTCGGCGGGGGGGGGGGGGGGGGAGGATAACCGGAGCGGAGGACACTTGAGCGGCGTTGCGGGGTCGAGAAGATCCTTTGGTGCGGCGTTGGGGAGTCATTTTTCGCTAACAAAGAAGGTTAAGGACGAAAGGGTAGAGGATGCAAAGTTGTCAGCAAACTGTTAGAATTCTAGAAGCGGTGAATGAGAGAGGAAAGAGGAATTTAAAAATTGATATAAGAAATGGTTGGGGAATCGTGCCTCATCATGACAAAGGTGGAATGATTACTTGAGGAAGCGTGGAATGGTTTTCGGGAAACGAGGGCAGTGCATTAAATGAAAAGTTCCAACAGTTGAGGCTGATTGGTTTGAATTCAAATTGTCAGGCTTTACCACGATTTGAAGGGACGTTTCAGAGATAGCAGTTGGGATTCGGTGGATTTGCTGACCTTAGCGCTACTTCAAGGCGCGACGCGTGGCGAAGGCTCGACACATGTCAAAAGTGTCATGATTCAAAGCACGTGTGCAGCAGTGATGGGGCGAGCGGACCAAATGCCATTGACACAAGACTGCTTGTGGATTTGTGTTCAAACTTTGTTAGTGTATTTTTATTTTCTTATTTAATATGAAATTATTAGATATACTTGTCGACTCGCATTTTCAACTATAATTTGTTGTGCCTATAAGCTTTGCTTATCTAAGAATTAATAAATCAAGTAATATAAAATATCTTCAAATGTATTTAAAATTTTCAATTTCTAGTAATAATTCAATATTTTTATAGTTATTTATTAGGTTATTATTGATGGTCATCATTATCATAACATAATTTTAATATTTAAATTTTACTATTCAAATATTTAAAGTTATAAATATAATTATAAGAATTGAATTTATTTGACTTTACTATTAACCTAAATTTAATATTTAGTAATTTAATAATTAGTTTAATTTAGAATATGAAAATTAATATTACATTTAAAATTATTTTACTAAATTATCAATTAATTAAATAACATTTTTATTAATTTATATATATTATCATCATACTATTTTATCAAGTTACTATTTAGCAAACTTTTTATAATTATGAATTATAATAGAAAAACTATTATTTGAATTAAAATTATTGTAAAATTATTTTTAATTAATCTCCATTAATATTTTCTCAACCTGTTAATACTATCATATGTAGATGTTGATCCTCTAGTATATATATGTGTATGTGTCATGTTAGTCCTAAGTTTGTGAGGAAAAATACATAAGGTTAAATCCTTTAAAATGGCTTTCTGCATCCATCAGTTTCTTCTTTTAGGAGTTTTGTTCATTGCCTTGATTTTCATTTCAGGTAAGAGCACAAAATGGCAATATTATCTCTTGAGTTCCATTTCCAATTTACATTTTCTAACTCAAAATGAAAACTAATTTGGTTTATTGTATTATTTGTTCTTAGTTTATCGATTGAAAAGGAACATACACGAAATTATGGGTTATTAGATGAGTACGAATTAACAAGTTTGTTTTTAAAATTTTTATTTTTTATAAGTTATAATGGTGAATCTTTACTAGGTCCAAAGATCTATCATAATTTGGTTTCAAATGAAGAGACATTGAGAGATTTTGGGTATACTAAAAGTTGAAATAACAATAAATTGAAAAATTTCAAAAGAAAAGTAAGCAACTTTTAGTGAATAATTTTTTTATTTGTTTTGGTTGCAGGACAAGCAAATAATGTTGATGGTAATATAGGTTTTCAGCCAACAAAATGCCTTGGGAAATGCACTACAAATGCAGATTGCATTAAGTTTTGCCCTAAAAATGGCTACTGCCTTGCAAGACCAGCACAGGGATCGATTTGTTGTTGTATGAAGCAATGAGTTGTATTACACTTTTTATTTCATTATAATAAATAAAACGTGCTTTGAACTTATTAAGAGTTAGTAAAAGCTTTATGTAAGAGTTTTGATTTTCTTACCAATGCATACAATTTAAATGGATATAGTTCATTCAAGTACTCTCATTTAAAAAAAAAAATGAAGTATAGATGTTTAACTTAGTGAAGAAAGTACATGACATTAATATTTGAAAAGTTGCTGACAAAAAAATCAATATTTGATAAGGTGTATTAGCATATATTCTTATTTTTTTTATTTAAAATGTCACAATTTAAATAAATTACCTTGGGATTTTTTCTCGTTTAATTTGTTCCATGATCCCAAGTAAAAAGTTGAATAAAATATAAATTTAGGCTTAACAACACTATTGGTCCCTCATTTATACCCTTTTGTATAGTTTTGGTCCCTAAACTAAAAAGCTTGCATTTTTCGTCACTCAAGTTTACCTACCTACGTTTGCAATGTTGGTCTTCCATCAAATTTCGTCCAAGATTTAACGGTTTTTGGAAAAACAATTAACCGAAACCCAAAAAATCATCAAATTCATCTTCTTCTTTCATCCTCTTTAACCTCAACATCTTTGTCATCTTCATCTCCATCGCCTAACACTTAAAAAGCCCAGAAATACGTTTAAAAATTAAATAAAGTTTTAAAATACCCCAAATCATAGTAAAACCCTGACCCACAGTCCCAAAGTTCATATTTGACACAAACCTTGTTCATATCTTCATCTCATCCACCAAGACCTGAACTTGACGAATCTATGAAGGACAACCAACCAAACCAAAACATGATCCGCCAATTACCTAATCGTTCTCACTATACACTCGCTTCTCCTTCCGATTCTCTCATCAACAACCAGTTACATCATTTTCTTATTTTTATTATCTTGAGTCTTGATCAATTCTTAATCAAAGGTTATTGTTAGATTGTACATTTTGGATGTTTCAGTTACGGAAAAGTTTCGGTGGCCATTTCAGTGTATCGATTTTGCATAAGTTGATTACTGATTCCTTGAGTTTTCTTCACATGAACATATTTAGTATGGAAATTCCCAGAACTGATGATGAAACTATGTGGTAACTTTCGTGTTAAGTATTGATTTACGGTGGAAATTTCAATTTTAGTGATTTAAGATATCATGTATCAAGAACGAAGTGAGAAGGATTCAATGGTTACTCAAGCTAGCATTGGTGGATTTGACAATGTAGTTAAAACACATAATCTTGCGGAATATCTAGAAAATCGAATTGGGATTGTATACATGCGTTCCTCAAGCACGGGTAATCTTCTCCCCATGGAATTGGTCACCATCGGCGTCTGAATTTTAGTTTGGAGAAGAGTCCTTAGTGGCAGACCAGGCCCAAGTTCCCTGGAAGGAGGCGCAAGAGAGGGTAAGATCCCCGTTGTTCCTGGACCCTGTCGCACCACGAGGTGTTGTCGACGATTCGGTTTTTCAAAAATGCAGCACTAATCGGGTAGTAAATTTCGTCCAAGGCTAAATATTGGCAAGAGACTCATGGTGAACAAGTACCGTGATGGACTAATAAAAATGACTTTAAAAAGAGAGTCAAAAAGTGCTTGAAATTGTCGGGTGGGAAGAGGATGAGGACTGACGATGTGTCTCGGTCATATGTGTTACGATACACGTCAGTCTGCCAATCAACTTGAGATATTGACCGATGCATATTTTGGTAGTGGGCAAAGCCCAGGCTATTGATACCGTGTGGGGACGTCATCATCATGATTGTGGATGACAGCACGCGGCGCCTTGGCGTGCTTTAACACTTACATGCTCCTGCCATAGACCTGTTGGCTCCCCATTCAACGTGTCTTGAAACACTGACCAAGGAGTCTGACATGTGCATTGATGAACTGGTTTCCATTTTCGTACTTGCTTTTCACGGTATTTGGTTATATATCATTTATATAGTACTATTTCATACTATTTAGTACAATGTTTATGTCTTTTTTTTTTTATGTTTTTTGGTACTATAACAGTTTACCAATTTTTCTGAATTTGTTTTCAAAATTTTAATAACTTTTTTATCAACATCCCAAATAAGTGATCCGATCAACCTGCCCGAACCAACCTAAACATCGTCGGGTTGGGTTGGTTCAGGTCCAAAGGTGAAAATTCGCGAAATCCAACTCAACCCAACAGTTTTGATTGGTTCGGATCCTGATTAGCTTAAAAATCCACCCAATCCAACTCATGTGCAGTCCTAGGCTGTGTTAGAAATAGAAGTGAGAGATATGAAGAAAAGTGTGTGGAAATGAGATGGAATAGAAATTGAGGTTTGAGTGAATCATTTCTCCAGCAAATTATTTTTCTTGATTTAGTAGTAATAGTAATTTTATGGAAATAAAATTCATATGAGTGAAGTCACCTTCCTTAATTAGTGTGCGCTTAAATTTTCATCAAACCACCCTCCTCCACCATGAATGGAAGCCTTTCCACCACCATGTCGTACAACCCAACCTTCCAATCCAACCCTACAAAAAAATCCAAGGTTTAGGTTGGTACACAGGTATAAACTGGCACATACCCATTTTTTGCATATTTCATCAAAGGATGATCTTTATTAAGTATTAACACATGGGAGAAGTCGCAATTCCAGATAATATAAAGAATATTGTCCTTGAGACGTACAGCGGGAAGGATGATCCCAAGGAACACCTGCTATACTTTAACACGAAGATGGTGATCAGTGCCGCTTCCGATGCTGTAAAGTGCAGGATGTTTCCGGCTACGTTTAAAGGCACTGCCATGGCATGGTTCACAACACTGCCCCGAGGATCAATCACGAATTTCCGTGACTTCTCATCTAAGTTCCTAGTCCAGTTCTCGGCAAGCAAGACCAAACAAGTGACGATCGAGGATTTATACAATGTGCGCCAGTCCGAGGGTGAGACTCTGAAGCAGTATGTGAAACAGTTTAGCGCCGTGTCGGTAAAAATTGAGGAGTCAGAGCCAAATGCCTGTGCCCGTGCCTTCAAGAACGGTTTGCGACCTGGGAAGCTAAATAGCAAGTTGAGTCGCAAGCCGGCCCGATCAATGGCTGAGATTCGGGCGAGAGCAAACACCTACATACTCGATGAGGAGGATGATGCTTTTAAGCGAAGGCGCGCGAAGGTAGAGAAAGATGGCGATCAGAGGGATGCATCGCCAGAGGACAAGTCGAGCAAAGAGAAAGCGGAAGGGTGAAAGAGACGAGACAGAAAGGTGCGTACGAGTGAAAAAGTGCCGAGAGAACCATTGTATCCCAAAAAGGAGAATTTTGAGCGCCGCCGACCCTGGCATCAAGCTGACTCTCGTCGGCGAGAGGAGTCAGGGAAAAGTTTGAGTGCGCATCTAACGGAACTACTGCGTGAGGTTAAGGCAACACACGCAGTTGAGGAAGGCAAGAAGGCGACAGGCTTGCCCCGGGCAGCGTTAGATAAGACACAATGGTGCGAGTACCACCGCTCGGTAGGACATGACACTGGGGACTGCTTTACTCTGAAGAATGAAATTGAGAGGCTCATCCGAGCAGGGCGATCACAGCTGGGTGACCGTGGTGATCGCTGGAGCGGGGAGCGACAACGAGGAAACCGGTATAATGGGTCCCGCCAGCAGGATGATCGTAGACGGGAAGATCGCCGCCGTATGATGACCCGGGTTTATATGATGTTTTTATGGTTTTTCTTTGTTAGTTTTGAGTCTTTTTCTTATGTCTCATGTAGTGTTTCATGCATTCTCATGCATTTTAACTTTTATTTGAACATTTGCATTAGTTTAGTAATTTTGTAGTTTTATAAGGGCTTTAGTTGCATTTTATTAGAGTTTAAGAGTCATAGGCAATTTCCACTTGTTTTGGAGCCTTTGTGCAAAACTAACCTCTGAATTTCTAGATATTTTCCTAGCTTTGTCATCAAGTTCCCAGGTTGTAACAGCTGAAGATGGAGTGTCTAGAGGTTTGGAGAATTGAAGGGAGGCTTAAAGAGGAGTAAAAAGGAGTTAAAATGAAGATCAAAAGGTTTTCCAGCGAGTCAGAGCGCCTAGGCGTGCTCCATTGGCGCCTAGGCGCCAATTGCTTTTTCCAGGGTTCTGGAATTGGCGCCTAGGCGTGCTTAATTGGCGCCTAGGCGCCAATTACCTTCCAGAGGCTCATTTTCAGGATGGAATTGGCGCTCAGGCGCTCTGAATTGGCGCCTGAGCGCCCGGAACAGCCCAAACTCGTGATTTTTCCCTATAAATAGGATTTTAGTCATTTTCTTTTGTAATCTTGGATATCTTTTCATACTTTGTAAAATTCAGAGGTAGAGGATCATCTAGGATAGTGAGAGAAGGCTTCCAAGCTTGTGTTCAAGGTTCTTAGCCAAGCATGGCTCTTGCCATGCTTGGCTAATCTCTCTTCTTTTACTTTGGTTTCCTTGTAAGACTTTTCCTTTTAAGTTATAATCTTAAGTTCTTTCCCACATGTTCTTCTTCTTTCCTTGAATCCCATATCCATGCTTTATGTTTCAAGTTAGAACATGTGCTAGCTTTATGCTTTTCTATAATAGAACGGAAGTTTGTTATAGATTAGGGACTTGTTATGGAATTACCTCTTCTATACTTGCTACTAGGAATAGAGGAAGGGTTGGGGTTTGTTGGCCTGAACTTTATAATCTTTATGCTTCAAACAAATGTTTAAGTACGCAAGGAATTGGGCTTATCTTTTGGTTTGAAAGAATTAACTATGCGAGGCATCGATAGGTAGTTGCTTAGGCTATAACATCAAGGAGAGATTCATGAGAACATGTGCTTAGAATGATGTGCTTGAATTGATTAGTTGAGCAAGAACCCAAAGTAAATCACTCTTTCTTTTCATTCTCTGTTTCATTTATGAATTTATATTTTCTTTTTCCTTATTACTACTTCGTCATATGTTTGCCTCAATAAAACAAAACCTTCAAACTCAAAGCTTGGACCGAATCTATTCACTCACAATCCCTGTGGTTCGATATTTAAAACCGGGTGGATTCGTACACTTGCGGATTTACCAACAAGTTTTTGGCGCTGTTGCCGGGGATTGTTTGTGATTTTTTGTTTGAGTTACGAGTTTGAAGTTTAGTCTACCTAAGACTATAACTTAGGGCTGAATGGGAGACAACCCATGTTTTTTTTTTCTGTTTTGTTCCTATGTATCAATTTAACTGATTCGTTCTTGTTCTTAGTGCTTGTTGTGACTTGATCAATTATAACATGATTTGAGGTTTGGAATTCCATGAACCTGACCTAGAGTGAATCAGCTAGTGAATTTAATTTTAATTAGATTCATTGGTCATGAGTTGATAAGTTGATACTTAGGATCTTCTTTTGCTGTTTTACGTTTTATGTTTAGTGTTTCAGGAAATAAAAAGGATACACACTTGGAGGCACTCAATCACTTTGAAGGAGGTTCTTTTCTTACCCTGAGTTGCATTTTTGCATATTTTTCTTTTATAGATTTTGTTTATCCAATTTTATCATGCATTGTTATATAGAGTCTTTTATACCTTGGTCTTTATTCCTTATACTCAAATGACATGTTCCCAAGTCTTGCTCACTCACATGATGCTGATTTTGAAAATGTTTCTAAATGGATACTTTGTGCTTTCTTTTGGGGAGTGATTGTATGTTTGGGAAAGAGAGGGAGAGACTTCGGTTTTCTATGTGTTGTCTTGAGGATAGAGTTGATGTGAGTCCACAAGGGTCCATTTTTGACCCTTCACTATATAATTTCCCTGGAGGATCCTGACTCACTTGCACTTCTTGGTTCTGTGTTTCATTTCATGCGTCCTTGAGTGTAGCTTTAGGAGACTTGCATTCTTGAGACTGGTAGGTTTTCTTGTACTTCAGAAATTGTTTTATAACATCTTTGTCCCTAGTTGACCCTTTTGAGCCTTATGGAGATTTCCTTGGTATCTATGTTTAATGGGCTGGTTGTTTGGAGGATTCAATGGGGAGTTGTGGTTCTTAACTCTTGATGGAGCTAGTTTATAAAAAGTGCAATTGTCTCTTGCCCCAAAGAAAAAAATTGAAAAAGTCAAAAGAGAAAATGAACTCCACGGTGTGGTGGAGTTCCAAAAAAAAAAAAAGGAAAAAATATGAAACAAAAAGGGGTTAAGAGACTTGAGTGCTAAGTATCAATAGCTTGAAAGCTCCGGAATTCCAAATTGGACCACACTCAAATTTTGTGCAGCCTTAGTCTTCCTTAGGGACCACCTACCTTGTGCTTTACCTAGCCAACGTTACAACCCTTTTGAAGTCTCATTGAATAATGCATTGTCAACTTTAGTTGCTCTTGAGTGAATGATTCTCAGAACCTATGAACTTGCTTGTGTGCTCAGTGCACTAAACAATTGTCTCATGCTAGGATGTTAGCTCTAAATGCTTCTCATAGTGGACTCTAATTCTTCTTTATCTAAGAGTAGCATGAAGTTGATTGTTGAATCTTTCTCTTGGAGCTAACTGCATTTACTTGATCCCCCGGTTTTCTAAAACAGTATCCCTCTTTTGGCATGTGTGTTGGGAGTAATTCTTTGTGCTTGAGGGCAAGCTAATCTTAGTGACGCTCGGGGGCGAGCTGTCGTTGAGTATAGTGGTGTGATGACCCGGGTTTATATGATGTTTTTATGGTTTCTTTGTTAGTTTTGAGTCTTTTTATTATGTCTCATGTAGTTTTTCATGCATTCTCATGCATTTTAACTTTTATTTGTGCATTTACATTAGTTTAGTAATTTTGTAGTTTTATAAGGGCTTTAGTTGCATTTTATTAGAGTTTAAGAGTCATAGGCAATTTCTACTTGTTTTGGAGCCTTTGTGCAAAACTAACCTCTGAATTTCTAGATATTTTCCTAGCTTTGTCATCAAGTTCCCAGGTTGTAACAGCTGAAGATGGAGTGTCTGGAGGTTTGGAGAATTGAAGGGAGGCTTAAAGAGGAGTAAAGAGGAGTTAAAATGAAGATCAAAAGGTTTTCCAGCGAGTCAGAGCGCCTAGGCGTGCTCCATTGGCGCCTAGGCGCCAATTGCTTTTTCCAGGGTTCTGGAATTGGCGCCTAGGCGCCAATTACCTTCCAGAGGCTTATTTTCAGGATGGAATTGGCGCTCAGGCGCTCTGAATTGGCGCCTGAGCGCCCGGAACATCCCAAACTCGTGATTTTTCCCTATAAATAGGATTTTAGTCATTTTCTTTTGTAATCTTGGATATCTTTTCATACTTTGTAAAATTCAGAGGTAGAGGATCATCTAGGATAGTGAGAGAAGGCTTCCAAGCTTATGTTCAAGGTTCTTGCCATGCTTGGCTAATCTCTCTTATTTTACTTTGGTTTTCTTGTAAGATTTTTCCTTTTAAGTTATAATCTTAAGTTCTTTCCCACATGTTCTTCTTCTTTCCTTGAATCCCATATCCATGCTTTATGTTTCAAGTTAGAACATGTGCTAGCTTTATGCTTTTCTATAATAGGACGGAAGTTTGTTATAGGTTAGAGACTTGTTATGGGATTACCTCTTCTATACTTGCTACTAGGAATAGAGGAAGGGTTGGGGTTTGTTGGCCTGAACTTTATAATATTTATGCTTCAAACAAATGTTTAAGTACGCAAGGAATTGGGCTTATCTTTTGGTTTGAAAGAATTAACTATGCGAGGCATCGATAGGCTATAACATCAAGGAGAGATTCATGAGAACATGTGCTTAGAATGATGTGCTTGAATTGATTAGTTGAGCAAGAACCCAAAGTAAATCACTCTTTCTTTTCATTCTCTGTTTCATTTATGAATTTATATTTTCTTTTTCCTTATTACTACTTCGTCATATGTTTGCCTCAATAAAACAAAACCTTCAAACTCAAAGCTTGGACCGAATCTATTCACTCACAATCCCTATGGTTCGATATTTAAAATCGGGTGGACTCGTACACTTGCGGATTTTCCAACACCGTACCCCAAGCGCTGACAAAAAGGAAACACTGGCCACACGGAAAAAGGGGGCGGAGGAAACTTTCAATAAGGACCTTGAGCCGCCGGTTGGAACGATAAATACGATTGCAGGTGGTTTCGGTGGAGGCGGGGAAAGAGCTTTGACGAGGTGAAGGCACGTCAGGACAGTAACGTCAGTACAGCAATATGAGATCCCTTTCGGTTTTCAACATCCAGATATCGTGATATCGTCGGCGGATTTCGAAGGAATAAAGACGCACAATGATGGTCCGGTAGTTGTCATGATAAGGATAAACAGCTTCAATGTGCGACGAGTTCTTCTAGATCAGGGAAGCTCTGCTGACATCATTTATGGGGATGCGTTTGATCAGCTGGGATTGACGGATAAAGATCTGATGCCTTACACTGGGACGTTGGTAGGTTTCTCGGGCGAGCAGGTATGGGTATGAGGGTATATCGATTTGGACACAATCTTTGGTGTCGATGAGAATGCCAAACTTCTTCGTGTGAGGTACCTAGTGTTGCAGGTTGTGGCTTCATATAATGTCATCATTGGGAGAAACACACTCAACCGCCTTTGCGCAGTAATTTCGACAGCTCACTTAGTAGTGAAATACCCGTTTATGTGCAGAAGAGTGGGGAAGATAGTGGTGGACCAGAGAAGGGCAAGAGAATGCTAGAACAACTGCCTTAGCATGTACGGAAAGAAAGGAGCTGGCGAGGGACACAGGTGCCACGAGGTTGAGATTTTAGGAGACAAACAAGACAAGTTGAGCGGGCAGAAGCAGGAGACAGAACATATCCTTGATAGGAAGGTGAAGAGGCAACGGGACAGCCAGAGCCAGGGTAAACAAGATGGTAAGGCAGGGCGAAATGAGCAGTTCACAGATATCAGGGCAGAGGAACGCTGGGCAGGAATTGTTGACGACTTGGAAAGATATAAGTTTAGTAGGGGGTGCTGGCGATCTAGCCTAGGCTCACGCCTGGACGGCGATTGGAGAAGTTGGTAGAGGACAATTTCGACCTCTTCAGCTGGAGCCCAAAGGATGCGACGCTATGGGAACTTCCGCGGTTCAGGACACCGGCTCTTTCGAGCAAGGGACCGACCGAGCAGAAGGAGAAAGCGGCGACGAGCCAGGAAATGGACCCAGGAATTCTCCAGCGCCAAGGTTGCAAGCAAAAAGGAACTGAGGTGCTCGAGCGAGCTCAGGAAACGCAAAAGGCGGGGAAGAGGGGCCCGACATACCGCAGCAAGAATAAGGGAAGGGCTAAGGCAAAATAGTGGAAGTCGGCGAGAACAATGACCCTCGAGAACAAAAAAGACAAGTGGAATGAACGAGAGAGTGAATTAGAGGCAAGCTGGCGAGAAAGGAAACTCCGTGTTGACCCGAGGATATAAGGGTATTTTTGTGGGTCTTTTATTTTATTTATAATTTATTTTCTAAGTTTTAATTAGCTTTTATGGTATTTTTAAGTAATTTTCGTATTTTTAATTATTTTAGGATTTTAGGAGTTTTTATTATGATTTGATAGATTTTAGTAGTTTTTATCTTATCATTAATTAGTATTTTTTAAATTAAAGATTTAGATAGGATTTAGGTTGTTTATTTTTGGGTTATTATCTTCCTAGTATTTTATTTTGATTTATTTTGTGATTTTTTTATTTTATTTAGGATTTTCGGAATAAAAAGAAAAGAGAAAATCAGGAAAGGGATCTGATCCGGAGCTGCAGGTCCACGGAGCTACTGTGCACCCGCAGGAGATCAAACAGTTGTTGTTTCTATCCTTGCCACGTGATTTAATCAAGCTGGAGGACTACTGAAAGATCATGCACCCGCGGAGCACTGGAATCTTCACTAAAAGCTTGGACCAATTGGATTCTGACACGTGGAAGAACTAAAAGACAAAATGTGAAAAAAAGGGGACCACGTGAAGAGTGCAGCAGGCAACGGATTTTTGAAACTGAAAAGGGAAAATTGGAGAAAAAACAATTAGATATATATATATATTTTGGTAGAAGTTGGATTGGGGGAGGCTTTTGGTGATTGGAATTGAGCACAGACTTCTTAGGGTTTTGAGAGCTTTTTCAAGGTTTCTCCTGGAGATTTTAGGTGTTATTTTCTTTCTCTTGAATTCTTGATTATGGTCATGCTTGGCTAAACCATTTTTAGTACTTGGGTGTGGAACCTTTTTATGATTATGTTTTGATTCGAAACTTTGCTTCATATGAATTTTGTTTATTAATCTACGTAGTTGTTTCAATTTATCTTGATTATACTTGAATGCATGCGAGTAATTTACTGATTCTTATGAGAACGGAAGTTGATTAGGAATTAGAGAAACAAGGAAACAATTAGATTAGGCGTTCCCTACTGCTTGATTCAAGAGTAGAACCTAATTGCGTTGGCTAGTTTAAATAGAACTTAATCTTCAATTCCCTGGTCTAGGTGCTCGTAAAACAGACTTAGTAATTGAATTGAAAGTCTAGGGCGTGTGAGTTATCAACATCCTAGAACATAGGCTAAATCGCTGTAGAGGAGTTTATTAAATTCATATGAACATTGTTAGAATGAAGGCATAAGTCGAATAGGTGAAACAAGACCCAAGTACTATTTTTCTCATCTGATTTCATAAACTATTTAATTTTTCGCTTTTACTTTTTATGAGTGATTGTTACAATCTTTAAAATCCTTAAAATTGGTTTTTATTTTCATAATCTAAATACTAGAAGTTAATATAATTAGTATTGAATCACAATCCTCGAGGGATCGATAATTTATTACTACGGGCAACTTTGTACACTTGCAAAGTAGCTATCACTCCGCAACGGCAGTGAGTGGGTGGCGAGTACGTCAGGCACGAAGGGCGAGGTGTTGGGCGTAATACTTTGACTTGGGAGCTTGGAGGCTTGGCAACAGGGGTGAGGATGCAGCCGAGGAACAAGATCGGGAGGAATATCGGAAGGAATAGGACCAAAAATAAAGATGCAACCTTTTTCTCCTTCTCGGGAGTTTTTTAATGAGGCATCCCTCAATGTACAAAAATATTTTACGAATGAAATACAAAAGGATATTTGCTAGCAATACTCCTAACTCAAACTGCAAAGAAACGGTCGTCCGGTGGGAAAAATTCCCCGAAGGTGGCAATCCCAACACGACCTTGATGTCTGGGGATTGCTCCGGGAAAGTCCGGCGCGAACCGGTGCTATCCAAATAGCAACTCAACTAACATGTCATGTTCGCTCGGTGGGAAAAATTCCCCGAAGGTGGCAATCCCAACACGACCTTGATGTCTAGGAATTGCTCCGGGAAAGTCCGGCGCGAAGCGCTGACCTCTCGTTGGCGATGTGTGCGGGAAAGCGACTTATCCCCAAAATGGTGTGGGTCTCTTATCCCCTTAGTCTCCCCAAAATCTGGGAATACGAGGCCTCCCCGAAATATGGGCGAGAACACAAACTAGGCGTAAGTCTGGGTAAACCCATATGGCCATTGGGCCCTTAGCAACGTAAGTCCTTGACGGGACAAAACCGCCAAGGCCGCACCTGCTCTTACAGGAAATATTGGTGTGAAGAAAAGCCTCAGTTCAAAATTGAGCGAAAGTCCTAGTTTCTTTGGCACACCTTCAAAATCGCTACACGAGCGCGAAAAGAGAAACAAAGCCTAAACGGCGAAGGAAAATTTAAACGAGGCCTAAAAGGCGACGAGGTGATCACAAGGCGGAAATTTACAACGAAACCATGCGTAAATTAAACTACAAAAAATGGGAACGATATTCAATTACAAAAAGGGAAAAGGAAAATCAGTGCAAACTAATTATATTACATTGACATCTTTTCTCTTTCAATTTCAGCAGCAGCAAAACGCTCAGCAGTGAAGCCTGGGGGATCGTCAAGGCCAACAAGCCCATGTGGAGTAACCCTCTTGAAAGCTCCCATTCCGTCGAGGTTAATTCCCTTGTAGAGATGTTGGACCTGAGCCTTGGCGAGAAAGAAGTCGCGGCCACGTTCATCCACAACCTCGGCAACAACTCTAGCCACCAACCTTGCCTAAGAGGTCCTGATTCTGGAGTCCATATCCGCAAGGGCCTGGGCCTTTGACGCGAGATAGGACCTCACGTCGGCGAGAGACTCATCCTTCGCCCCCAATTCGCTGCGAAGGGACGCGATTTCCCTGTACTTGACAATACAAGCGGCTCTATTCGCGTTGATCACCTCCGTCTTCGCCTTCACCTCCAATTGCAGCTCGTCTCGCTCCATCTCCAGTTCCTCCGTTCTTTCTTTGAAAGCAGAGAAGTCATCCTCGCGCTGGCTCATCTCAATACCCAAGTTGTTCAGCTTTGCCATTTGAGTCACCACTTGGGTCAGCAACTTGTCGCGCTCGCCGTACGCTTTCTGCATGGCCACGCGATAACCCTCAGCCTTCTGATGAAGCTCTTCCACCTCCGCAGACGAGGCAAAATCCTGGGATAGCTTGGCAAAGAGACACCCCGCGCGCAGAAGGTTGAGGATGGCTTCCTGCGCCACATCGTCGAGGTCAGGATTCTCAAAACTCCTCACACTATCGAGAAAAGATTCGGTTAGCATGAAGTCGATAGGGGAAGGCTGCTGGTTTGGAGCACGACCCATCTGACCATCGGCAATGGGATGATTAGCGTCAAGAGAAGAGTGGTGAGGAGTGGGCGAGGAGCTGAGAGTTGGACCTCCACTGTTAGGACTCACTGGATGGACGAGGGAGACCTCAGGTGGGCTCGCCTCGATCTGAGGACTTGAGCGGTCAGGGGAAAGGATTACTAGGGGAATGCCCTCAGAAGCCTGTTGATCAGCGGAGACTCCCTTGAGGCGAGGCGAGGGCCCCGCATCGCCCATGGGGACCGCTTCTTCTTCGCCCCCTAGGTCTTGGCGAAGGGCAGATGCTTCACCAACCTTGGGCCTCTTGGTTTTCTTCTTTTTCTTCTTCAACTTCTGAGGCGAGGAAGTCTCGGCCCCAGACTTTCCATCTAGGCCCGGATCAACCCTTTTGGATTTCCGGGACTTTTTTGAGGGAGAAGGCTGAGTGGTATTATCGTTGGACCTGGGAACCAGATCATCAGTTGCTGGCGGTAGGGCTGGGCCCGGTATAGCTTCTCCAGACCCAGCGGCGTCTGGGGCGGGGTCAGTCGAAGATGATCCTTTGACTTTCTTCAATAGAGGAATGGCAGCCTCGGCGTCAGGATCAGCGACAGCGCGTTTCCTCTTGATCACCTTGGTATTAAAAACAGGAAGGAACTCAGGTGAATCAGAAGCCAGGGTGCGCTGAAACGCGGCTTCTGTAAAGTTTATTTCTTCTAGGAATGAGCGGAGGGTGTTCTCGCGGGCAGCCTCAAGCAACTGTGAGCATTCAAGGATGGGGAACTCAGCGAAAAAGCCAAGGATGGCTTTGTCTTCATAGCTCAGTGACGCGTCTGACGGCGGTGGAACGTCGCGGGGACTCTCAGTCCAGTAGAAAGGGAACAGAGCAGTCCTGTCTCGGCGGGTGAAAGCTTCAGGATAGGTGGGGTGCACGATTATGCGAAAGTATCGGCGCCCAGGCCCCCTCTTGACGTTACTCTTGAAAGGATGGAGGTGCTGCCGGCCCGTACGGGGTTTCAGAGAAATCCACCCAGGATTTTCGGTCTTTGGACTGGGCGAGACCACAGGGTCCCTCGCCTAGGAGACTCAGCCTTAGGTGCAGAACATGCCTGGACCTTGGGCGGCTCTCCCCAAGGCCCAATCGGCCCATTTAGACAGATTAAAGGCACGAAGGCCCAACCCCAAATCTATAAATAGGGGACGGTTACCAATTGTAAGGGACTCTTAGCTCATTTGGCAATAACAACATTGAAATTCAGTTATATTTTCTCTCTCTAAAAAGTTAAGAGTTCATCTCTCTAAGATTTTCGATCACACTCCACACACTCTAGGCACCATGCCTTGATTCTATGTTCTTGACCGGAACATTGGCGCCGTCTGTGGGGATCGATAAATTTTGATTCCCAGACTACGTGGATCGTGAATTGAGGGAGAAATTCTCTGGTTTTTTGTGAGACATTTCGTTAGTTCTTGAGTTTTGGTGAGCATTCGTAGGTGTCGATGGAAACACGTCGCAGAGGACGGGAAGAAGACCCCGTGAGAAGACGTACTTCGCCGCTGCGTCGCGTTCGGGGCCGACCGCGCCGCCAGACGATTCATCGTGAGGAGGCAACTCCAATAACCCCTCCGGCTCCGCCCCCGCCTCCTCCGTCTCCAACACCTCCGCTGCCTTCACCGCCAACGTCACCGGAACAAAGAAGGTCGCTAGAACAGTCACCTAAGGACTCAGGAGGAGAGACGCAGGCACCTCAAGCTCCGATCTCCGGACAAGATTGGAGATGCTTGATCAGCAGCATCGACGAGATAAGGCAGCGGAACGACTATCTTCAGGAGCAGCAAGAGTATTATCGTTATGAGCAGCAGGACGAAGGAGAGCGCGAGGCAGAGGCTGTGGCTGAATTTGAGCCATTTTCAGCGGCAGTAAGGGAGGTGGCCATTCCAGATAATATGAAGAATATAGTCCTCGAAACATACAGCAGAAAAGCAGATCCAATGGAACACCTACTGTATTTCAATACAAAGATGGTGATTAGCGCCGCTTCAGACGCAGTCAAGTGCAGAATGTTTCCAGCGACTTTCAAAGGAACAACAATGGCGTGGTTCACAACTCTTCCGCGAGGATCCATCACCAACTTCCGAGATTTTTCGTCCAAATTACTTGTCCAGTTCTCAGCGAGCAAGACTAAGCAAGTGACGATCGAGGACTTGTACAACGTGCGACAATCGGTAGGGGAGACCCTGAAACAATACGTGAAACGATTCAGTGCTGCGTCGGTAAAGATTGAGGAATCGGAGGCGAATGCTTGTGCCCGGGCCTTCAAAAATGGTCTACAACCTGGAAAGCTAAACAACAAACTGAGTCGTAAGCCGGCCAAATCGATGGAGGAGGTATGCGCGTGGGCGAAAACGTACATCCTTAATGAGGAGGACGACGCTTTCAAGCGACGAGGAGGACGACGCTTTCAAGCGACGAGGAGGACGACCCTTTCAAGCGACGAGGAGCGAAGGTGGAAAAGGATGGTGATCAAGGGACGCGTCGCCAGAGGATAAAGCAAGCAAAGACAAGGTTGAAGGGAGTCAGAGGCGAGACAGGAAAGTCCGGGCAGCGGAGAAGACAACGAGAGACCCTTTGTATCCAAGGAGGGACAATGCTGAGCATCACCGACCCTGGCACCAGGCTGACTCTCGTCGGCGTGGAGAGTCGGGAAAGAGTCTCAGTGATCATCTAACGGAGCTGCTGCGTGAGGTCAAGGCGACCCATGCCGTTGAAGAGGGCGAAAGGGAAGCAGACCCGCCGCGACCAAAATCAGATAAGACTAAGTGGTGTGAGTATCATCAATCAGCAGAACATGATACATGGGATTGTTTCACTTTAAAGAATGAGATAGAAAAGCTCATCAGAGCAGAGCGAGCGTAGCTAAATGACCGCAATGAGCGTTGGAATGGCAAGCGACAACAGGGAAATAGGTATAGGAACTCTCGCCAGCAGGATGATCGCCAACGGGAGGATCGCCGCCGCACGCCGAGTGCAGAAAAGAAGGAAACACTGGCTACCAAGAAAAAGAACACAGAAGAAACATTTAATAAAGATCTCGACCCACCGGTGGGCACAATTAGTACAATGCAGGTGGTTTCGGCGGAGGGGGAGATACAACTTCGGCAAGAAGAAGACATGTCAGGGTAGTAACCTCGGTGCAACAATACCAAGCTCC